>NC_056732.1:1638269256-1638291756 GCF_019279795.1 Protopterus annectens
TCATAGGCCACTACTTAACTTCTTACTGCATGACATATGGACATAGCCTGATATATAGGTGGAGGACAGATGCTGGAACACAGGGCCATATTTGCAATATTGTTGTTATACACTGAGAAAGTTGCTAGTGTTACAGGATTGGTTGCAACATACCCTTATTCAGGAATATGAAGTCAGAAACACAAATGGATGTAGCCATGTACTGATAGCACTCAACAGACATAATGCCAATGATATATCTGAGACAAGACCTGTGTGGTGGACAGACAAAACATAACAGCCAATCCTCTGGCCATCATGTGGATAAGCCCACAGTTGAGAGCTATGCAGACAGACTGCATTCCAAGATAAACTAGTATGTACACACAAACCCTGTAACACTAGCGGTATACAATGCATATAACAACACTATTCACACTGTCTGTAAGTCTGAAACCTTATACAAATATGTAGTTGGCCTGTGTCTGCAAGTCCTCTTGTAAGAGGTATTGCTACCTGCTGTCTGTAACACTGCTGCCCACATACAGGAAGGATGTTCTCCATACAGTAAAGATAAAGGGACAACACCCACAAGATTTAGTAATTTATAGCAATGGGTTGCCATGATAGTGGTAATTAGAAGTACTACACAGCAGGCTGCATGCAAGTAGCAAATGGTGGACACTGATTGGTGCAGAGGTCATCACCTGATCATGTGCATCACCGACAAAATCCATGCTGCAGTCTATTCAAAGCAGCTCAATCTGAGCGAAAGAGAGAGAAAGAGAGAGAGAGAGAGAACAAACAAACAAACATCCAGTAAGTAAAAAGTTGTTCAACAACTGAACCTACAGACATCCCAAGTTAACTAGGGAACACAGTAAACTGTATCCAGAATAGATGACAATCCTACAACAGGTATGTGAAGCATACATTCCTGTAATTCAATGTAGTCCTTGGTCTGTAATAATGGGATAGATGATGTGGAATTATTTATATGTACCATCAGGAGCTGTAGTTGTAATGATGTCCTGCTGAAAAACTGCTATGGACAATAGTGTCTGTCCCTGTAGGCAGTGGGCCATACCTGTCAACTGTGCAGATCAGCACTGAATAACAAGATGTAAGTCATCATACTGTGTGTTCTGTACCGCAAGACTTGTATATTAGTCTGGCCAATAGCTGGTGGTAGAAGTAATGCTGTTATGATAGACACATGAGTTTCAGTGCCCACCACTTGCAGGACAGTCATGCTAGCATGTAATGTAGCATGCACAAACACCATTGGTGTGTAATAGGCTTACCTGCAATCTGTCCCTAAATATACCTTCCTAATGTTAGGCAGTGTCCACATGTGACACCTGTCTGTGTTGTAGCAAGGCAGAGCAGTGCAGCTGTGCAGGAAGGAGAGTTAGAGAGTGTGGACCTTATGTTTGAATGCACCCCAAATACACATATATATATACATATATCTATATGGATCTAGGACTTTTGAGCAAAAGATCAAAAGCTCGAATTGATTACCACCGAACACACATTAACAAAAGTGCTTTCAGTGAAAAAGCCCTTTCGTTAAAGTATGCTAAAAAAAAAAACACTAAATCTACTTGAATGCAGGAGGGCATGCCCCCTGCATCCTCCCCACTTTAATATTTTCACTCTGAGGTCACACTACAGTGGGGAAAAGGGAATTTTCCCTTATCACACCGTAGTATGACCGGAATAACAAGCATACTTATGCGAAAGTGCTGCTTCGGTTAAAAGCACTTTCGCACAAGTATGCTCACCAAATTGAGATTCGGTGGAAGATGCAGTCGAGCATCTGTACGGATCCCACACACACACACACACACACACACACACACACACATATATATCTATAAATATATATATATATATATATATATATATATATATATATATATATATATACACATATGTATATATATATATACATATATGTATATATATATATATATATATATATATATATATATATATATACATATATATACATACATATTTATATATATATACATGTATGACTACAGCTATACACATATATATATATATATATATATATATATATATATATATATATATATATATATATGGATCTACCTTACAAGCTCGACACTTCACAAGATCGACATTTAGAAAGACAAGACCACAAGAACTAAACTGCAAAAACATGAAAGTTCACATGCACGGCAAACCACAATACCGACAGTTAACAAAACAAAAAGTTCGCTGTTCCACACAACACAAACACAACACAAGCACACCAACAACCTAAAAATCTACACTACACCTTACACACAACTATCTATGTACTAACCTTAACCCAAACCCTAACCCTAAGGTCCGTCACTATCGCACACTTACCTTACCCGCACCCTAACCCTAACTCACTTAATCCGCCCCTAACCCTCAAGACCCTCACTATCGCACACTTATCTTACCTGCACCCTAACTCACTTAATCCGCCCCTAACCCTCAAGTTCCTCACTATCGCACACTTACCTTACCCGCACCCTAACCCTAAATCCCTCACTATCGCACACTTACCTTACCCGCACCCTAACCCTAAATCCCTCACTATTGCACACTCATCTTACCCATAGCCTAACCCTAAATCCCTCACTATTGCATACTTACCGAGTCACGCTCACGCATTTCCCATGTCGGTGTTTTCACTGTCGGGATTACAAATTGTCGGTTATCTGCTCCGTCGGTCTTGTGGTCTCGTCGTTCTAAATGTCGATCTTGTGAAGTGTCGAGCTTGTAAGGTAGATCTATATATATATTTTATATATATATATATATATATATATATATATATATATATATGTATGTATGTCTACATATATTCAAACACACACACATATTTATATATGGCCATGACAGTGGTAATTGGAAGTAATACACAGCAGGATGCATGCATGTAGCAAGTGGTGAACACTGATGGTGCAGAGGCCATCACCGGATCATGTGCATCACCTACAAAATCCATGCTGCAATCTATTCAAAGCAGCTCAATCCATGTAGTGGAGAGAGACAGAGAGAGAGAGAGAGAGAGAGAGAGAGAAAACAAACAAACAAACATCCAGTAAATAAAGAGTTGTTCAACAACTGAACCTACAGACATCCTAAGTTAACTAAGGGGACACAGCAAACTGTATCCAGAATAGACGACAATCCTACAACAGGTATGTGAAGCATATATGCATGTAATTGAATGTAGTACTTGGACTATAATAATGGGATAGATGATCTGAAATTATTTATATGTGTCATCAGGAGTTATTGTAATGATGTCCTGCTGAACAACTGCTATGGACAATAGTGTCTGTCCCTGTGGGCAGTGGGCCATACTTGTCAACTGTGCAGATCAGCACTGAATGACAAAATGTAAGTCATCATAGTGTGTGTTCTGTACTGCAAGAAATGTATATTAGTCTGGCCCACTAGATGATGAGGTTACAGGGTGGGTCCCAGATGTGATGTGGCCTGATAACATGGCCAGGTGAGGTGGGTGAGGTGGTTCTGCTGGCAAATGTCTTCCCAAACATGCTATTGTGTCACTGTTATAGAACATATGTGGGTAGTACTAGTCCACATATTCCAAGATTATGTCTAACAGCATGCATAGATATCCCCATTAACACAAAACAACAGATGTGCAGTTACATAGCAAGCAGAACACATGCATATATGGAACCATAGTGGTCCATACAATGGCATGCAGGTGACATTGTTCATAACAGGCCACCAATGATAATGTTTCAACATGGAACAATGCTACAAACACATTGCACAAATTGTTGTAGAATACGATATATGTCCCAACAGTAGGTCTGCTGTAGACATACCTGTCGAGTTGTGTGAGCAGATTGTTGTTGCAGATATAGTGGGGGGGAGACAGAGATGTGTATTAACAACTATTATATCCTTGCAGTATAAGGTCCTCAGACCTGTTTCCCTCTTTATGTCTTTCAGGCACTATGTCTCTGGAGAGACTTCCGATTTACACACCCCAGGAGAATGAAGTCATCATCACATACCTGGTGCAGCACTACTACACCTTGTTTGGGCATACAGCCCATCATCTACAGGAGAGGACTGCCCTGTAGAATGATCTTGTCCACAGGGTAAGGGATGTCGGCCTGCATAACCACAGTTATGAGCA
Organism: Protopterus annectens; assembly: GCF_019279795.1. Lineage (NCBI taxonomy): Eukaryota > Metazoa > Chordata > Ceratodontiformes > Protopteridae > Protopterus > Protopterus annectens. The sequence goes on from NC_056732.1 coordinate 1,638,273,425, forward strand.
GGACCGACATCGCTGCACTGATCTACTCCACCATGCCCATCAGTGTGCTGCTGCAGTTAGGGGGGACCAGCTTGCAACAAGGGGGGGTCATGCCATCCAGCCCTCCCTGACACATGTTTAGGAGCTCTTCACCAGCCTTGGGGCACCTGCCCACCTGCAAACACAAGAACCGGAAGAGAGCATAGTGGAGCTGGGTGCTACCCACACAATGGCTGAGGAGCATGCAGGTATGGCCACAGGGCACATCAGTAGACCACTTTTGCGTATCCATCTGCATCTGTAGAGTTTAATTATGCATATGTGAGATGAAATATATATATAGTCTGTTGCTGCATTGTAATAATAAACAGATGTGCATAATATGTAGTATTGTGGGTTTGTACTGCTGATGTACTCTAATGCTGCTCCCACCCTGTACCAGTGCCACAGGTGTGGCTACTGACATCACATCTCTTACACAACTATGTAGGTCCCTCTGGTACACCTTCGGGGGGTCTATATTAAAACACCAAAGTCTTAAATCTTTGAATGTTCTAATATCAACACCTATTCAGCGAATGCTGAAAATAGCGAAGCTGCAGAACACCAAATTTTTTCCTAGGGAAAGAATTCATTTGGCTGTTTCGGTCGCTTTGCTATATTCAGCACTATGGTGGAAAGTTACGGGTCGGGTTCAGGTAAGTGTGCGATTGTGTGGACGTGAGGGTTAGGGTGCGGGTTAGGTGAGTTAGGGTTAGGGTGCGGGTCAGGTAAGTGTACGATTCTGACGGACGTTAGGGTTAGGGCGGGGTAGGTGAGTTAAGGTTAGGACACGGGTGAGATGAGTGTGTGATAGTGACGGACCTTAGGGTTAGGGTTTGGGTTAAGGAAAGTGGATAGATAGTAGTGTATGTAGAGTTTAGTGCAGGGTTAGATGTAGGATTTTAAGTGTATGTGTGTGTATTGCTTTTTTTTGGTGTGCTTGTGTTGTGTGTATGTGTTTCGGAACAGCAAATTTTTTTCCCGGGGAAAAATGTTGCTATTCTGCATGTTTGCTACTTTAAGCGTTCGCTGAATAGGGGTCGATATTAGAACATTCTAAGTTTTAAGACTTCAGTGTTCTAATATAGACCCACCTCCGGGGCATGTGGCTGTAGCTGGTAAGTATGGTGTTTATTCAAGTTTGCCAATACACCAGTCATGTTATAGCCATGGTATATTCCATGAACACATTTAACACACCTACCCATAATGCATGCTGTACATGTTCACGTATTGTTGCTGTTAACTGCACTGCATCCCAGTGGTCACCATGGTAGTGTATCTGAAGAGTATGTAAGAGTCCTGCAATATAACTACCAACCTGTCATTGCAAGATGTGTGCACAGAGATGAACATAATTGTGGGACAAATGGCCTACACTAGGGACATGTCTGAAACATCACCCTTATACAGTGCTACAACAGTGTATATACCACTATTACAATGGCAGCTGTTATAGATGTACACTACAACATATCACAATACTGCATTCCACAATCCTTACAACCTGCAATGTTGTCCTAACATGAGCAATGAATGTGTAATATGGAATCCTATGTTAGGACAGCAAATATGGGGAGTGCATACCTTTACAAACACTGGAAGCATATGTGTGCATACACTCCAGATAACATATTGTGAAATCAGCTTTTGAGGTACTGACAGTATGCATTCTTCATGAGTATGGACCTTCCAGCAAGTACAGGTCCTCAATGTCACACCAAAAAATGGTCTGCTGTCCAAGACGTTTGGCCATCAAATGTGCCTACTTACCTGCAACAGAGGCAGCCATGTCTTGCACACATCTTACAAGCCATGGAATGGATCCCATACCCAACAGGTAGCACCCAGGAGTTGGACATGTAGGCTTACCTCATCATTCCATATACCATGGCAAAAGGTGCAGACAGTCATGTATGTCCCAATGATGTATGGGACAGGATTAATGTAGAAAATAAACAGATGGCTATCCAAGGATAGATGATGACACATGTTGCAAACTGGTCATGCAGGCTGCCTAGTAACATGCCACAACACTGAGGGAGTTGCAGGAATGTCTAGCAAGTACTGGCTGTGCAGTACCTGTGTCAGCAATTGCCTGCACTCTGCATAAGTGTGGCCCATGGATTAGGGTAATCAGATGGGACAGTTGTACCACAGGAAACATCAGCCAAGCCTCTCTACATGTAGCATATGCATAACAGCAAAAGTCCCCCAAAGACATGCGTTGCAGTGTGTACTGGTGTACTAAGATCATGTTGGAAACCTACAGACAGTATCAATTAAGATACAGGTGCTGCACAACCAGGCCACCATTCCCATCTGTACCTTGTTGGTGCTACTGTACACCTGTATGTTACCATTCATTAGCAGGGACTAGGCTGGTACGCATGGTGTTCAGAGTTTGGGACACTGCAAAATGACACACATGTGTAGGCCATAGTGGTCAAGCAACTGCAAAAAGGCTGAGAATGGGGAGGAGGTGTCATCCTGAAACACAACACTGCACTGAAGCAGAGATCCAAAGCTTGCTAAGAATGACTGTATCTACACACAGTCAAGGTCTTGAATTGTGGCAGACATAACCCTGACTATACAGTAATAGTGATGGCAATATGTGACCTCCAAGGGCTGTGCACATGAGTTGACCTTGCAGTCATGCAGAGTTGGGGGACATTTATAGGGCAGAGTGGCCAAATACTGGCAAATGCAGATGGCCCATGCTAGTATACCCCTTCCAGGAATAGTGACTGCTGTAGTACACATAACAGCTGGTGCAACAAACCATCATGATAAGGGTGTGCACATATATGCACCCACAAATTGTATGCATCTCAGTCAGCATCTGCACAGCTAACACATTTGTTTGATACTGCATTTGATTGCACAGGTCATATGTCACATATCAGGTTCGTGTAATGTTAACATATGCAGTAATGTGGCTCCATGGCATATCAGGGAAGAGGGTGCCATATTAATAAGAGTATGTACACTCCCCATAGACACGGTAAGGTTTGAAGGTTGTCAGTGTAATTGTATTTATTGGCCATACATGCACCGCTGATGATGAGATCTGTAAATCAAAAATCAGGCATTCACAAATGACATCTATCCACATATCATCACAGGTATGTGTCAGACAAACACATTGGGGCTGTGAGCAACAGAGCAAACATAACTGACACACATATACACATTCAGCAATGGTGTGTACACCTGTGAGATATGGTGCACAGTACATGCCAGGGTGCCAAACAGGTGCAGAGCAATACTGTGTACATGGGTGCAGTGTGTTCCAGGGGAAGGGGCATCACCTAACACAACCCATGCATCACAGAGATGTATAATGTTGGCAACAGGGATTGTCTATAGCTGCACTGCATGCTGTTGAGAGCCATATGTCATGCATGTTGACAGATGGCTAATGAGAGGTTGGTGTGTAATATCTTTGTGCAACCTCACCTGTAGGTGTGTGTGTGTGTGTGTGTGTGTGTGTGTGTGTGTGTGTGTGTGTGTGTGTGTGTGTGTGTGTGTGTGTGTGTGTGTGGTTAATCTGTCTGTAAGTTCTATCTGGTGGAGTGGAGGGGGATTGATGTATGTAGAATGTGTGTATGTGTGTGTGTGTGTGTGTGTGTGTGTGTGTGTGTGTGTGTGTGTGTGTGTGTGTGTGTGTGTATGTGTGTCCATGTATGCACATTTGTGAGTGTGTGGGGTTGCTCATACCTCTCAACTTCCCTTAGAAATCATGCAGTACATGGACATGGACAGAGACATTAGACACCAGGAATACTTTTCTGAAATGTAATATCAGGACAGCTGATAGTATAATAAAATCTGCAGCATAAAATATGTATTGGGAGGGAAAACTAGACACCAGGGATACGTTTTTAATTGCAATCAGCAGAAATGTGAAAGAATACCCACGTATGCAGCACTAAAGATGCATTGGGGAATTACAAGACAACACCAGAGAGTATTTCCAAATATTACTGTAGTCCACATAAAAAGTTAATAGAGCAACAGATCTTGCATCTACTGAACAATAGTTAAGTATGACACTCCAGTGCATGACATTATTGACTGACTGTAGAAGCCCATAACATATGGGGGGCATGCTCAAGATATCTGGACAAAACCAGGGTGAATACTTGATGACATCAGGGAGTCTTTGAAAAAATGACTCCAATCAAGTTAAAGAGTTAATGGAGTAACAGGTCATGTCTTGTGATCACTTTTCTGAGCAACTAGAAGAATAATACATTAATGATTAGTATTATTGTCTGTAATTATTCAAGACTGATGCAGGATGGGGAAAATAAGAGAAAAAAACTATGGACATTCTGCAAACTCATGGACAGGTAAGTAGTATGGTGGAATGTCAGGGTGTGTGTGTGTGTGTGTATGTGTGTGTGTGTGTGTGTGTGTGTGTGTGTGTATACGTTCACTGTTAAGCAATGACGTACATGTGTTAAAGTGCGTTTCTTGTTTTCCCTTCACAGGTGGCGAGGTGGGTCAGGGTCATACAGACACTAAAAATGATGATAGGTGTGTTGAAGCACAGACGGGGCTGTCAGTGGCTGAAACTACATCATTGTTTGACATCCCACTGTTATCCACCCCATCCCCGCACACAGTCACATTACCTATACATACCTGATCTCCAGTGGCCATAGCTGAGGGACAGTTGGCGGTTGGTGGAATGGGACAGGATGGTGTGGTATCTATGGCACATGTGTCTGGACACAGCAGCCATAGCTGGATGTCCGGCGGGGTACCACATAAGCAGCTGTACAAGGGTGCTCATTGGAGGGCTGCTTGTCATCATGCCCCTGGCAGAAGTGCCATATCTGGTATCACCAAATGCATGTTTTCAGGCTGTCATGGAGGCACAGGCACATATGGAGCGGTACACTAGACAGGCTCTGAGGCTGCAGAGGGCTACTAATTCAGCTGTTACTGACAGCATTTGTGATCTTGCAGGTGCCTTCCCTTATTTTTCAGAGGTCACGGTTAGATGGTTGGGTGAGATAGTGGGAATCCCCGACCGTGGAATGTCCATGCTTGAGCATATGGTGGGAGTGGTCCGACCGCCATGTGGACGTAGGCCAGCAACACCAACAGCTGGAGGTCGACGTGGACATGCCAAAACACAGAGCCACTCCCGTAGAGGCAGTACCAGCCCCAGCACTGCAGGGGGGGTGCTGTCCACACCACACCACAGCAGGCCATGTCCACATGACCATGGCCTGTCCCAAGAGGGACCCAGATCCAGTGGACATATATCATCATCAGGGGAGAGTACTATATCATGGCTTGTACCTGGTGGTGCCCATGGAACCACTGGCAGGCACAGTTCTCTTGTCTGTGACCAGAAATGGTGAACTGCACACCCTGCCAGATACGGTCTGCACCTGTCCAACAAACCCCTGTATAGGTCAGCCACATGGCAGAACTGTGTGCATGCATACACACACAATACCAACACAGCTAGGGCAATCCCATACCTACACACACCACATCACAACAGCCAAATTAATAATTAAACACCCTCACTCACACACATGGTGTCAAATGTATGGCTCAGCCTAGGTCTCTGGCAAACCAACAACACACACAGTGCATATGATGATATCTGTGCCACAGCCCTGTCATCTATAACTTGATGCAGGGACAGGCTAATATGGTTCTGATGCGCAGGGTGACTATACTATGGTGTACCAATGTAATGATGTGCAACATACTGTCAGCAGTAAAGTTTAATGCTTACATGTCAAGAAGTGTAGCTGTCCAGCCATGATGCATTATAGCTGTTATTAACACTGAGTGATTGTGGTCTCCATAATGTATTCTGTTTGTGTTGTAGGTGTCCATGTGTCAGCAGGATAATGGACTGCTGTTGTATCCTACAAGAATATGGCACTGTGGTGACACCTTGGCTGTGCCATATCCTGGGTACAGGTGAACACATGTCACAGGTCTGTATAACAGTTACTGCATGTGCCACATGGCCGATAGGTCTGGGGGTGGTGTATACAGGTGAGTGCATGGTGGCTGATGTCAGCAGTCCTTCTACAGTGGACAATGGTAAGTGTTCTGGGTGGCACACACCACATGTTTGTGTATAACATACACAGAGGCTTTGGTGTTGATGCAATACACAGAGAATACTGTACACATGGATGTATGTACCTGGACAAGGAACCCATTTTAGCCTATGTAATTCCACCAAGACAGAATAAGCACAACAACACATTGGGAAATAATCAGTCTGCTAGTTGATGTCATTGACAATGGTACTGCCAGGGTATATGTCCCCTTCCCCAATGTAGTGCAGTCCTCAACTCAGTAAACATAGGTGTGCTGGTGTAGGTGGCACATCCCTACTCTTTGGAGAGTGACAGGTGCTGTAGAACCACAGATAGTGTAAGGGACAACTACTTAACCTGTTAACATGAACTGTACAGTATTATGACCAGCTAAACAGAGGATACACTCAACAGTAACTGCAATGATGGTGGCTGTGTCCACAAGAGCCACACCCAGCTATATATACCAACCCTGGTATTGCTGTACACCTATACAGAGGGGAAGAGGGCATTTACACATCTATCACTAGTTGTGATGGAATGTATTTCCACAGGATGATACCTGTGAAATGTTAGCATTTGCCAGGCAGTTTGTGGACAGATGACCTCCTGGGACATTTATATTCTGCAAACAGAAGTAGATTCCTTCACATACACACACACTCTTACTTGGCAACACTGGGACTAGAACCTGTACCTAGGTGTGAAGTGCTACTGATGTGTTTGGCCTTAATTGCACACACCACAAAGCTTTTAGGATGAGGTGTGTTCAAGGTTACGTTTTACTTCCAGGACATCCCCAGGCCTGTACAGTATGGTAATGGGGGATGTACTGGTTGTTTATGGACAATGCATAGTGTGACATACTGTCATATACACATTGACAAACACATAGTCATACACAGATCTGAGAGACCTGGTCTTATCAGTGTAACTACCTTGTCAGTGTGTCCACTGTTCTGTTACAGATAAGTTGCACACAGCACATGCATAACTGGGCTGGATAGTGTTATCAGTTACCTGTATGGTTGATGGTGACAGTGGTCCCCATACAGTGGAACATGGGACATGTACTGAGGGTACCATGGTGTAAAGACAGTCTACCCAGCACCCACACCCCACAGTGGATTTTGTACACACTGAAACCCATGACAACTCTCTGACATACCCACTATCACACATTGACCAGGACTGCAATACAACCCCTTGTCTATCCCAGGAGTGCTACTACAGATATATGCTTCTAATGCACATGCCACAGGGATAGTAGGGTGATGCATTGTCATAGCTATCTTATGGTCAGCAACATTACTAGCCATAATACTGTGTGGCAAGGCATATTGTATTAGGAGAATGTGGCTTCAGAATGCTGTATCCTACAAATATAAACACATGCACACATACACACACTTGCCAGAACTCAGAGGGTATCCCATGCCTATCAACCCATTTGTACAACAGTGTTGTGCTGGTACCACAAGCCACAGGTAGGCCTTAGAGTGAAGAGTGTAACAAGGTACATGTAATGTCCGCTACAGCAGTAGCCACATCTAACTATGCCAATGGGGGGTGTGGTGGGTATGAAGGTCCTCAGGGTATTATCTTCAGGTCTACAAACACACAGACACTGTTATTCTCATTAATGCACACATACACATTTGTCAGTACTGGGGTCCATCGGTGCAGGTGCTCATAGGTGTGTAGCAGGATATTGTCCATGGAGAGATGGGCAGTGTAGGGGATGTGTGTACAGTGGTATCATGCCACCTGCCATGTGCCAGCAGGCCATCTATCAACAGATACCATAGGAGTGATCCTCAGGGTGAGAGTTACATGCAACATCCAATTATTTAGTTGCCTCTTGCAGAGGGCCAGTGAGGTGCTCCAGTTGACATGCATGCAACAAGTATTACATAACATGGTCAGTGTCTGTCTTGGAGACCTGTACCCAAGCATGTTCTGTTGACTGTTGTAGTGTAGTTGAGGTATCCATGGCATGTGGTGCATACAGGGTGTGGATTCCTAGCTGTGACAGTCATAACACAGCTGGGCAGACATGTCAGTGTCAGTCAAGCATAGATTGCCTGTAAGTTGCCAAGATGGATACCTGACATCTGCAAATCTGTAAAGAGGACAGACAGACATCAGCTAGCCAACTGGCCATGCATTAAGATGAATGTGTTAACAGATAGACGATAGACGTCTGACACTGATAGGTATGCAATTACCTGAATACCTCCAAAAAGCAGCCAAAGTAATTTCCTATCCTATATCCATCCTCATAAACAGAACCATTAAGGAAGGTTACATTCCAAACATCTGGAAAATCTCCCATATCATTCCCCTTCACAAAGGCGGCAACTCAAATGACTACTCAAACTATCGACCAATAGCACTCTTATCACCCTTAGCAAAAATCATGGCAAAATGCATTCATCATCAACTTTTAAACCATTTAACACAAAATAACATAATAGCTAAATGTCAGCATGGTTTTAGGCCATCTCATAGTACCACAACCGCTCTGTTATCCTTTGCAGATGTTATAAATAGCAATCGTAATAACAACAACCTCTCATCTGCACTCTTTATTGACCTCTCCAAAGCTTTCGACATGGTTAACCATGCACTTCTGATCAACATTCTTGAATCCTTCTCTCTTGACTCTTTAGCTATTAAATGGTTCAGGTCCTACCTAACCAACAGACAACAAGCAGTTCTCTGGGCAAATACTATATCATTCCTTCTACCTGTTACACTGAGAGTCCCTCAGGGCTCCATTCTAGGCCCACTTCTTTTTTCTCTTTTTATTAACGACCTGCATGTAGCAATCCCACAGGCCACCTGCATTCAATATGCAGATGATTCAACATTAATTTGCTCAGCAACCTCACCATCTGCACTACATTCCCTGACTCAGAATGTATTTAACACAGTAGCAACATGGTTCACAAAACGTTGTCTCCTTCTTAACGCGAAAAAACCAAACTCCTTCTCTTTACACCCTCTTATAAGTCTACCCCAATGGATTTCTCTGTCATTTCCAATAATAGCACAATCATACACCCTGACTCTACAACTAAACTGTTAGGAATTACTATTGATAACAACCTTACATTTGATAGTCACATAAATAACACCATTTAAATGTCAACAGGAAAAGTGGCTCCTTATATCGAATCAAAACTTTCTTAACTCCAACAGCTAAAACCAAAATTGCTCATTCCCATTTAATTTCTACTCTTCTTTATGCCTCTCCCATATATACCAACCTCAAAAAGAATAACCTTGTCAAACTACAGCATGCCTATAACAGCATCACCAGATTTGCCACTGGTAACCCCTTTCGTACTCACCACTGTCTAAATCTAAAGCAGCTGGGCTGGCTTGAACTTCAAAACCTTCTGAAAATCTCCCAACTAACCATGACCCACAAGATATTTTATCAACCTAATAGCACTCCTATACTATCCAATCTCATAATCCCTTATAAAAACCTAAACTCACTGCGCTCCTCTAACAAACTTCTAGCTAGTATAACCAAAACTAATAACTTGGCAGGAGATTCCCTGTTTTCTAACACAGTGGGAAAAGACTGGAACCTCCTTCCAAATGAACTAACAACACTTTTTTCTTTGCCTCTCTTTAAACAAAGACTAAAAACATACTTTAAAACTCACTGGTTATGTCCATGTTGTTAACCTGACTAACCTTCCCTCTACTAAAGTTACTTCTACACCCTACCAATTTTTCACACATATTTCTTTAATTTCTATGATGAAGAACTGAACTGCAGACCACAATTAAACAATTTGGTAGATTCCATCCTGCTTATTGTTAGTACAACCTAGTACATAATAACACTATGTCACTTTTATTGTGTAATCAAATTCATCTCACCATTCTTAATGATTTCTATACTAGTGTAAATATCTTTTTTGATCCCTTTTTTATTATTATTACTGATTTTTTTTATACTTATTAGAACTACATTCATTTACGATGTTTCAACTATGTGTACAATCCTTGTTGCTGTATTTTAAGTAATTATCTAACTATTAATGTTGGAGCTTTTCTCCCCGGGCCTCTACTGAAAATGGAAATATATCCAGCTAGACTAGCCCGGTCAACAAATGTAAAATAAATAAATAAAAAATAAATAAAATTACTACATGACAGCAACCCTCAATGACATGTCCTATACACACAGTAGTCTACAGTTAATATTCACATGTAAGATCAATGTCCAGTAGGAAATATTTAATGAGACACAGCTCACACACCAAGAACATGACAGTGAGGACTCAGAGTGCATCTTTGCATGCAGGGGTGTTTGGTTCCAGTACTACAATCTACAATCTTCTCTTACTTGGAAAAGCACTTCCAACAGCAGTAATGTAATGATACATTACATGCCAGTGTGACTGCATATAACCTGGGATACTATCCATGTACGTAACACATTCAAATGGAAAAAGAGTGTTGTACAAGCCATATATGCTCAGGTGTCTCAGACAGTAGACTCATACCCCTTGCTACTGTAATGACAGCACATAGACACATGTTATGTACATTAAATTAAATACACTTATTAAAGATGTCATTACCCTGCTATTTTATCAGACAAGAATGTGAGCACTGGTTACCTTGGATGAGCCATGCTTAGCAGGTTTCAGCATTGCTGCAATATAAATGCTAAGCACATTTTCGCACTGGTAAGCGAAGCCTACATGGTGTAAGTGCCTGCATGTTTAACCATACATCAGCAGCGCTAACCATCACACAAATCCACACAAACCTGCTCAAAACTGACTTAACCACTCTGTATCCAACAGGCCCTGTTCTGCCCAGCAACAAAGGAAACAGCCCTTGCAGGACTTGAACCCAGGACCCTGTACACTATAGTCAGAGCAGGTAACCACTAAGCCATCACAGCTGTGAAGGCAATTGTTTTTTCCAATATATCTGTCAGTATACATAATGAATAGTATTGAACAACTGCTATGACTTCTACAATTGTGTAGTACTTGTTAGTGATATTACTGTAGAATCACGTATGTTGTTATATCTAAATATACACATATCAAATAAATACGGTGTGATACATCAGGGAAGGTATATACAACAGTCATATTTACACATAACAAGGATATGGATATATATATATATATATATATATATATATATATATATATATATATATACACACATATGTAGATATATGTATACATGTACATACACATATATATTCATATATATGCATTTATATACATCTGTATATTGTGTTATATATATGATCATATATAGATCTATCTGTATGTATATATATCAGGGGTGGCTCGTGCTATCGGACTGCAGCCCTCCCACCTACAAAAAACAAAAGAAAAAAAATCTGTGAAACAAAAAAAAAAAAAATCACGAGTCCCGATTCCTCTCCTCTGCGCATGCGCAGACACATTGAGGTACTCAGACTGCCTTTATCGGCAGTCCGGATGCAGAGAAAGAGGTACCCAGCAATCTGTGCTGTGAGGTACCCAGGAATCTGTGCGGTCGTCACAGAACAGAGGAGCTCTGGACTGCTTCCCTTGCAGGCAGAACCAATGAGGGGTGAGCTGAGAGCTCTCATTGGGATTTCGCTGCGCAGGCTTCGTGTAGGAATGGTCACTGGCTGGGATTTCACTGTGCCGGCTTTGTAAGTGGATTATACTGCTGGACAAAGGCTTCGGGTAGGTCGCTGGCTGGATGGGCTTCCAGGTAGGTGAAGGCTTCATACACATGGACAAAGTGTGTGTGTGTGTGTGTGTGTGTGTGTGTGTGTGTGTGTGTGTGTGTGTGTGTGTGTGTGTGTGTGTGAGAGAGATAGGTAAATATTGACAGATAGATATCTAATACACAAACTCATGCATCTTAAAGACAGCCTATTAAAACTGCTAATATTTCAGTAAAATGATCACTAGTATAGTTCATGAGTGATAGCTATATTAGTACAAGCTCATTTGTTTAGCACTTGCAGCTATTCAGAACTGTTGTATGCTTTGCAATAAAACACTGCTACAGCATATTCATGAAATGTACTTTTTTTAATTTACAATACAGTTCTTATTACGTGGTTAGTTTTGTGTTTAACAGACAATGCATATTATTATGTTAACATGCTAATGAGCTTGGATGTTTGGCTGCTAAGATATAAACTAATGCATTATGGGTGAAGAATTATGACACATATTGCTTTCATATATGTTCACAGAAAATGTTGCTTTCCTCCTGGTCAGAAAAGGGTTGATATTTGTGTTTAAAAATAAGTTGCAGAACTGAGTCAAGCAAATTTGAAAATATGTCCTGACTGTTTCAGAATAGTGTTTGTAGTGTTTTGACAGATGACTGATAACTAAACCAGCCTGCTCATTTGTATTAAGTAAATAGGCATACAAGTATTGTATTTTAATAGCTGCAGCTCTTAGATTGTGGTTAACAGAAGATAATGCAGCTTTCTGTTAATGGTATATATAAACACCAACTCCATTTACATATATCTGTAAGCATTGTTGTTGTAGTTCTTAAGAACTTCACAGGCATAATACCATGCATTCCTTCATTAATTTATTCTCAGAGTACTGTGTTTTCCTCTTCACAGCCACAGAGGAACTGAAGCCTACACAGGAAGGCAAAGAAAATAAGTTATAAAAATCAGTCCTAGACAGAGCACCAGTTCACTTCAGGATACACACACACACACACACACACACACACACACACACACACACACACACTTATATCACTTATATAAGGAATTTTAAAGCTCTTAAAATGTCTTTTGAATGTACAGGAAAACTGAAGCACCCCAGAGAAAACATATAGATACCAGGATGTTATGAACAGGAAATTAACTTTTAGACCAAGTACAGCATTTATACTATAATCACAATATACTATATGTTCTGCTCAAAATCTATTTCAATTATTTCTTACACTTCAACTGCAGCAATTGCAGGAAATTTGTTTTTCAGAAACTGGGTACTTGATAATTTCATAGATGCTGTTTTTCAGTCACTCACCTTCTGTGCCACTGCTAATGTCCAAAATTAAAACTATTGATTTGATTTCACTGGCCTGAATTCTTGGTGGTATATGGCATTATGGCAGGCTGGAAAGAGACAATGAGTTATAAGGCATCTGTCTCACACAAACCATAATGTCAGATTCCGTTCTAAAGAATGAAGGTTTGTCCAGCACAAAGACTATATGTATGCTTCTTGTTAATTCAAGTGTGTCCTCACTGATACCCCTGCCCAATATATAAGCAGCACATAAACTCATTTATCAGGAAAGAGATTATATTTTTAACCATCAAAAAATAAATAATAGTCTGTACAGCATCAAACAAGATACACATGAAGAACAAGAAAATTAAATGAAACTCATATAGCCCTGAGCCAGGAGGACTAATAGAAATGTAAAAGAAAAATCCCAGGAGAAGGAAACACTTGGTTCAAAAGGATTGTAATAAAACAGTACTGATAGAAATAACAGCTACATAGCGATATGAATAGTGCATTCTGCCTCAATTATTCTCTCTTTCTCTCTCTATGTACTTGTCTACTGTCTGTCCCCCCATATTTCATCATGATACATTGCTACTTTCAGCAGTGACAAATACTTATTTTTATTAGTTTATAACAACTATTTAATGGGTACATTCATAGCACAAGCAATAGCTTATAACAATTAACTGGTACTTTAATAGTACAAACAAGATATTTTAGCCATAAACTAATTTGAAGATGGGGGAGGGCTGTTTTTAAATGAAATAAAAAGTTGGAAAAATCAAAGTATCTTGATACCCACTAAACTAGCATTGCTACATAGCACTGAACCCACAGGCAAGGATTAACCAACATGATTTTTTTTTCCACTTAAATGTCGTTCCATTCATACCTGTAGGTGAATCATTTGCTCCTCTTCCCATGTTTACCATGACTATCTGTGGTCAGCTCTCAAGTGAAAGTGCTCTGAAAAAAAAAAAACTTAAGGCATACTCTGACCAGTAACACATCTTTCATTGCCACCACACTGCATACAGAGAAACACAGAAAGACCCTTTTCAGCCATGGTCTGGGCACAATGGCATAATGATATTGACAGTAAATATACAGTACAAACATTGTTATAAATATGTTGACAGTAAGTGTACAGTACTGACAAAGAAGGATAATGTGAGAGGTGTAAAAAAAAGGTATACACGAAGAGCAAATTTGAGGAATTATGTTTCACATTATTAAGTTTAATTACAGATAATTAGTGAACTTTGAGGAACTATGTTCACCTTATTAAGGTTAAAAAAAGAGTTACAATAGATTCAACATAACAGAGATAATGCAGAACAAATAATATTGATAATAGCATATATACATTATATACAAAGCATGAACTCATGTACAATATGTGATCACACTATATACAGTGCATGCTTCAGTTTTAGCCTCAAAAGGTGAAGCATGTGTATAAGTCAGAGAATCCGATAGTTGTGCATTTATGGTCAATTCACAGCTATTAACCTTAAAGTATTTGCAATCAGCTTCATTGAAAAGCTGCCCTACTACTGTGCTCTTGAAATCTGAAAGAGAATTAATGTCAGAATTGTTTGAAAAAGTTGTGTCTAACCTAGAGAAAGCACATTCATAAATGGCTCTTTTGAAAGTGGCCAAATTAGTAATATTGTGTTATCTCGTCTTAATGAATAAAATTGCTCCTTGATATGTGGTTTTCTTGTTAGTAGTGGGCAGTAGCCCACTTCTGGAATCTTATAGAGTGAGGTGGCAAGTAGCTCTGGACATCATCTGTTACTTGGAGAAGCTGTAGTGCCTGTAGAAGGTTGCAGTGGTGTAATTTGGACTCAGTAATCAAGGCAAATCAAGCTGCTTTATTTTTCAATGGTCTGTAACCTTTGAGCACCATAAGACAGTAAAGGTAACCTGTATTCTTGTTTAGGAAGAAGAACATTCTTCGCCAAGGCTTTGCAGGTAATAAGGGATAATAGGTGGAAGATATAATGGCAGAACTTATGCTGAGGGTTAGCCTTATTAATAATGTTGTCAGTATGAGGGCTGACGTTTAGAGACTGGTCAACAATTATGTTTACGATAAGTATTCAATCACATATGAGATAATATCTCTTTATCAGTGATGATATCACTGGGAAGATGAGGAGTTTTATTAGAGGATAAGATAACATAAATTTTCTTTTTGTGTGTGTGTGTGTGTGTGTAATGCCACAGTTGCTATATACTGGTGGCTAGAGAGAACAAATGGTAGTGGATATAGATATTCAGGCTTGAACCCTGTATGTTGGATGCAGGTGGCAAGGTCCTGAATTCCCTATCCACCACCATTTCTAAAAAAAAAATGCAGATTTTTGCCTCATATTTGTTCTGTTCCTCACAAAATCTGTGTTTTCTGTATCTACATTTTTCTTTGCGAAGTCTGTAGTGCAGTGGTGCACTAGTAGCATTGCTGCCTGACAGCTACAGGCTCTCTGGTTTGGTTCTTGGCTGGGGTGCCTTCTGTGTTGAGTCTGCATGTCCTCCCATCTTACAAAGATGTGTCTGTAGTTTCTCCCTGATCTGATGAAAGTTGTCTTTTGTTCCAAGTCAGACTAGTTTCCTGGTTAAATGTTTAAAAATAACAGGCATTTGAATTTCAGACTTCATATTCTTCAGAAAGTACATGGTAACACAAAACTGTTTATTCTAGCAGATGTCTAAGTTTATAACATGGATATTTGAAATTTGTCCCTATTTTTGGGACTGTATTCCCCCATTATTGGCTTTGTCCAGGTATTTTGTGCTAAGGTTGAGAGCTATCTATGGTGAGAACTGAATTCATTGAATGTTTGGGGGCTGTATCACCCCCCCCCCCCATTACTGGCTTTGTCCACATGTTTTGAGAGCTATGGTGAGAACTGAATTCACTAAATTGTAGCCATTTAAGTTTGCCTTCCTCCCTTTCACAAAACAGCTGATTTGGCATAGTGGTATGTTTCTCTGACTGTTTTGCACAGGTAAAGACATGGCAGTGAAATGTATGGTGGTAACACAGCATTTTATTCTAGCAACTTTCCAACATTGTACAAGCAATGTTTAAAATGTGTCCCTGTTTTTTGGGCTTTTGCCCCCCCCCCCCAATAAATTTCGGCTTTTTCCAGATTTCTTGTGCTGCAAAGTTCAGAGATACAACTGTGTGTCAAGTAGATTTTACAAGGAGCTGAGAGCTGCAAGGGAACAAAACTTTAGTGCTGCTTATTCCAAGTCTGCTTGTATTGTAAATAGCACAACAGGTAGTGTACTTGCTTTTGATGCAGAAGGCTGCGGGTTCTACTCCCACAATGAATAGATGCATTGTTGATACTGTACTGTGTTGTAAAGTGGGTTGATGCTGCAGTCCTTTTTGCAAAGATACATGGAGTAGTAACTATGAACCTGTTATCAGTTTGCCATACAGTCCCTATTGCGATATTACAAGCTTATCATTTTTTTTAATGCATGCAACATAGGCAATTTATTCCTCAAGGGCAACAAGCACTTTATTTGTAGATGAATAAACAATGACATATAAAGTTGTTTGCTAGCAGCAACCTCTTCATTGTTATAGATTTCTTTAATGTGGAATTATTTAGATGACTTTTACACTTCAGAGATTGTGCATATTTGCTGATATTGGTGGACTGTAGAAGGTTGAGTAGACTTTTATGATGGAAATGTTCTGAACTGGGTAGTTTTGTCATTGGTGCATGCATTTTGTTTCATTGTTTACTGGAAAAATGTTCAAAACAATACATTTAAAATGGCCTCTAACAATTGTACTGTATCGTACAAAGAATACAATTTAATACAATCGGGAAGGTATATCAAAGAGCATGTGTATGTTTCGTGTTCAAGGGGCCTATGATTTGAAAACAGCCCAAAGTTAATTTTTATCTGCCACTGGCAAAATGTATTTTCTTTGAATGTGGGTTTCAATGCAGTTTCAATGCCTGTGAGTTTCAAGGGCAGAGAAGTTTTAATGCTAAGTCTGTTTTCATTGTGAGACTGCATTGCTTTGTTTAGCAGATATCTATTGGGGTTTGTGCTGTAAAAATGCAAAATAAAACTTTCAAATAAAATCCAAATCATCACAGAAGTAAAGCAGTATGCATATTACAGTACATATGGTAAATGGGGCAAAATAATCAAGGAACGGGACACTGGAATTGTTGCAGGGGGAGGCTCCAATCGACCATGGTTTTGAGAGGGGAAGGGCAGCAAACTCAGACAGCCCTGGTTGAACTATACCTCTCAGTTGTCCATATTTTTGCAGAATGAATAGATATTTGCTTCTTATTTTTGGTTTGTTCCTCATAAAATGTGTGGTTTTCTGGCAAATCATTTAGGAATGAAGTCACTAAATGACAGGCATTGAGTTTTACGTCATAACCTTCAGAAAAGTGCATGCTAAAGCAAGACCTGTTATTCTATCAACTGTCTTAATTTTATACAAGAGCAATTTTTAGTAGTGTTTGTATGTTCCCCCAATATATTTGGCCTTGTCCAGATTTCCTGCATTAACAGGTTGAGAGGTACATGCAAATAAAATTGCTTTATAGAATTAGGCATATCCAAACATCTCAATTGTCCCCAATTTTGGCTCAAAATGTTGCTCTTCTCCTTATAATCCCTCTGCAAAATGGCAATTTTGGAAGAAAACATGGAGGGTATACAATTAATGAATAGCTGTAATAATCAGTTATAGATTACTTTTATTTCAGAAATGCATGTAGATTCTTTTATTTTGTCAGTTGCTCAAGTTAGCAGTACTAATATTAAAAAGTGTCCCTTCTTTGACAGGTTTTCAGCGTATTGTGTGGCTATTTTATATTTTTGCATCACATTTTTGGTCCATTTTCATAAAATTGTGTTTTTTTGGCAAATTAGTGGCAAATCATTAAAGACTGAAGTTAGAAAATAATGAAAGACATTTGAGTTTCAGATTTCTACCTTTCAGAAAATTCATACTAATGCAAGACCTACTATTCTATTATCTTTCTAAGTTTATAAGAGCAATATTTAAGAATTGTCCTTATTTTTGGGCCTTTGTCCCACTTCAATGTATGGCTTTGTCCAGATTTCTTGCTCTGAGGTTGAGAGGTATGACAAATGTGTCAGGACCATCGCAGTCAGCCAGAGACATTTC